>NW_026055869.1:0-6086 GCF_023758015.1 Alternaria viburni
GCATAGACTAATATAATTAGTACTAGTCTAGATTATAAATCTAGAAGATAAGAAGAATTTAGCAGACTTAGATTATAAATCTAGGAATTAATAGAAATTAAGTAGATTTAATTATAAATCTTTATCTCTAAGCAGAAATAGGCAGATATTTACACAATTATTCTAGTAGCTATTTTCTATAAAAGAAATAGCAATTCTCTATAGTTATTCTTTACCTAGTAATAATATTATTATCTTTTACCTACTATCTACTCTATAATTACTTTATTACAAATCTTTATTAGTTATACTATTTATTATAGTATTTAACTATTTTGTTCTAATAAAGCTATATTCTATTATTAGAGAATAGTTATTGTTACCTCTCTATTCTTTACATATACTATCTTATATACTATATAATTAGTCTACTTTATATATATTAGTATACTAATATACTAAAAAATAATTTATATATAGCTACTTTAAAATTAATACTATTAGTAAAAAGATTATAATAGTATCTATACTAATATAATACTTAACTAATATATACTATACACTTTATAGATACTATCTTAGAGTATTAAAGGTATAAATTTACATTATTCTACTATTTAAGTACTTTTACATACTAAATTTAATAAGTTTTTAAGCTATTATTATTACTTACTTTATAGCTAAATTACTTAACTACTTAACTTTACTCTACTATAAATACTTCTTTTATACTATTTTATTATCTATCTTTAATAGATCTATAGTATATAGCTATATAAACTATTTATATACTTTTTGCTTATTATCTATAATATATAGATTAAATATCTAAGTCTTAGTTCTAGCTTTAACAACAAAGTTCTTATATTCTTTTTATTCTTTTTACTAATTCTAGCTGTCTTTTTATATACTACTTTTTTTCTATTTATATACTTATAGTCTACTCTTTATTTTTATTTTATAAAAACTTCTTATAACTTTTTTATATATTTAAGAATAGAAATCTAAATATAATATATTTAACTAATATAGTAAATAATTATTATAGAAGTATCTTTTCTAAATATCTTATCTTATAGTAGATACTATATAAGTATACTTTAAATACTATAGATTGTTAGCTACTATATATATATATATATATTTTAGAATATTTACTAGTTATAACTAGTTTTAAGATAGAAGAAGATGTTTTTTTTTAAACTTATATAATTTTCTAGTAATATTCTTTAAAGAATAGTTCTTTAAAGATAAAATTTTTAGAAATATACTTTACTCTCTCTAGGTCTAGAAGGTAGAGTCTTTTACGTGTTTTTTAGAATTAAGAAATTATAATAGTATATAATTACGTTGTAATATCTTTATATAATAGTATTTATAGTAGACTAAAGAACTACTAATAGACTTCTAGATTTATAACTTATAATACCTATATATATATTACGTCTATAATAATTACTAAATATATAGTTATAATAAGCTAAATATTTTATATTAATTATATATTACTAATAGCTATATAGGCTACTAACTAGTAGTTCTAATACTAGTTTTATATAATTATATAACTCTAAAATATAATCTACTAAGCTTACTACTAGTATTATATCTAATCTAATTAAAGATACTAATTTAATAGTGCTATAGAAGCTAGTAATATATATCTTATATATAACTACTTATAAGCTTAACAATCTTTAAAATATAATATAACTACTACTTACTATTAATATTTACTATTACCTATCTATCTATTCTCTATCTATACTATTAACTTCTAAGCTCTTACTATTACTTTATATACCTTCTCTAGAGTAAAGTTAATAAAGTTTTTACCTTATTAATCTTAGCGCCTAACTCTTAGTAATCTAGACTTCTAGAGCTTATAGCTACTTACACTATTATACTATAAGAGTCTTTTTAGTAGTTAAAATATCTAAACCTATTAATATAAATAGTTTACTTACTATAAAAGTAGTAATTCTAACTACCTTTTCTAATAAAGTATATATAATATTAATTTTCTTTTAAGCTTAAAAATTATTACTAGAATATATATACTTAGTAGTATAAAATACCTTTTTAATTTTAAAAAGAACTATAGTTCTTAGTATAAATCTTTATTTCTAATAATAGTAATTAATTAGCTAATTTTATATAGCGTACTTTATAAATAAAATTATATAGTAATTACTAGAGTATACGCTAAAAGTAGATACTTTAGTGCTATATTTTAGCAAATAGAAAGTGTTTAGAAAATATATCTATATTAAGATTACTATATAAGATTTCTATACTATATTCTATTACTCTATTCTATATATATATTTAACTATAATAGTAATAGTAGGTACCTTAGTAGTAGATAAATTTCTAGCCTATATAATAGTACAAAAGTAAAAGTTAAGTATTTTAGAGATAATATTAGTTTAAACTATATAAAAAAGTAGTGTCTAGATATATAGAGTAAATAGAGATTTAGAAAGCTTTTAGAGATATAAGAAGTTTTATAAGTAGAAAAGAATTCTACTTTTATAAAACTTATTAAAATCTTTTCTAGACTACTACTCTCTATACTATAATTTACTTACTTAGATATCTATTTATATTTTATAGTAGTACTATAATTTTATATTATTCTAGATCTAAAGTTTACTTACGCTACTTAGCTTTTTAGTTACTTACTTCTATTACTAAAAGAATAATATTATACTTAAACTTCTACTTATTCTACTAAATCTTTTACTACAATTTTTTTCTTAAAAACCTTTTTAATAAGCTTATAGAAATACTTAGTTTTTTTTATAGCTTTATAGCTTACTTATTACTACTTATAAGTCTAACTTAAGTCTACCTAATAGATTTTAATAACTATTACATTCTATAAGTATATTATTACTATTTATATTAATAGTAATTACTTTAAAAAAGGTTTTATTTATATTAAAAATTATATATAGTAAGTATAAAATATTTTAGAATATACTTAAATTAAGATTACTATATAGTGTTACTAGCTATATTTTCTTACTCTACTCTTAAGTAATACCTTACTATAATTAATAAACTATACTCTTTTTTACTACTACTCTTTTAAATCTAAATAACTCTTTAAGCTTCTAATTTTAAAGCAACTATTCTATTCTTAGCTTCTTAGATAATAAACTTTAATTCTACATCTTACTCTTAATAACTTAAAACCTCTTTTACGTTTTAGCTATCTAAATTATACTCTATATTTCTAAACCTTTTTACTATTTATAGCTACTTTAGTTATAGTTATAACTTTTATATTATCTATATATAGAAATTTAGAATCTTTTAATTTTATAAATTATTTAATTTATTAGTAAACTAATAATTCTATAGCCTATAAATTAGTTCTAAAAAAGTAAGGTCTATTAATAGTACACTAAAGAATATATAACTAAAGATTTTAGCACTTTAAAAATAGATAAGCTAAGACTTTAAGCTTTAGCGCTACTACTTCTAAAGTAGTTAAAGCTTCTAAATTTAGGCTAGCTATTAAGCTATTCTAACACTAAAGTACTTTATAAAAAAATTTTAATACTAATTTCTAAAGAGATTATAATATAATTATACGCTCTTATTAGCTTATAACTAATAAAGTAATATCTTCTAAAGGTTTATAGTTAGAATATATATACTAAAATCTTAGTAAAAGCGCACTTCTTCTATTTTATAAGTTACTATTAGAAATTTAAAGATATATTAAAGTAGCTTAAATCTAATACTAAACGCTATACTAGTACTTTAAACTATTTTTAAGTCTTCTAGGTAATTATAAGTATAAAAATAATCTCTTACTAGTTATATTATCTTACTATCTTACTAAAGCTCTACTAATTTACTTTATTATTACTATATTTTAATTACTTTTCTCTAAATTACGTTACTATTACTATATTTATAGATCTTCTTAAGATTATTATAAAAGATAGTGTTATAGTAAATTTTATAATCTTCTTTATTATTTTTATAACTACTACTATTATATACACTATTAAGGCCTACTTTACTAATAATATAGTACCTATAAGAACTATTAAAAGTTAATATTATATAAGTATTCTATAAAAGTATATAAAATAGGTAGATTCTACTATTATTCTTTACTAGAACTTTACCTTTAATAATCTTATTAATAAGATATAGCGCTTCTTTTATAATCTAAATCTAGATATTATAAATTACTTAGTAGCTAGAGCTTTATATATCACTATAATTCTAGAGAATCTTATTAATACGCTAATAATTAAGTACTCTTTACTAAGTATAGATACTATTTATATATACTTTACTATATTTATAATTAAAATAAAGTTAGAGCTATATCTTAGCTATATAATATAGAGTTATATTTACTTATAATAGCACGTTTTAGAGAAAATTCTTAAGAAAAGTAATAAGAAATAGAATAAAAAATAAAAGGCGTTTATAAGTAATCTTTAGTAGGTAGATATTATTACGTAGATAGTAGTAGTGTTAGAGTTCTACTATAGCTAGTAAGAGTATAACTATAGAATAGTTATTATAGTTAAATATTAATATAGAGTAAAGTAATAAAATATAGTCTAGTAACTTTATATAGTAATCTTAATATAAGTATATTTTCTAAATACCTTATATTTACTATAATATAGTAGTAAGTATTAAAAAAACTTTCTTAGTAATATTTACTATAGATCTAGTATGTTAATAATATACTTATAGAGGTAATAGTAATAGAAACCTCTTTAGTATACTTAAAAGTAAGCTTAAAAGTAATAATAAGTAAGCTATAAAGCTATATAGCTATTAGAATATTAAAATATACTATATCTAGAAGTTAATATAGAAATAAGCTTTCTAAAGTAAATACTAATAATAATAATAGGCTAGCTTATATTAGTAGAAGAGCTAGAAATTAAAGAGTAGTATAATACTATATAGATGTGTTTCTATTAGCTATAGAACTAGATAAATAACTATAGTTATAATACTCTTTAGAGAGGTTAATACTATAGTTTATAAAATAGCTATCTTATATAACTTTTTATATAAAAAGCTACGTACTTTAATTCTTCTCTTTACTTTAAATTTTCTTTTCTAACTTCTTAATACTTTTATCTTTATTCTCTAATATACTTTACTTTTTTTTTAATAAGTAATACTTAGTTTAAATTAACTTCTTTTCTATACTTATAAAGAATATTCTTATCTTTAAGAATACCTAGACGCCTAGTAGTATAATAAAAAATACTAACTTAAATAACCTTACTCTATTTATAAGTAGCTTAATTAATATTAATATTTATACTAGCTACTCTTTAATAAGTATTATATAAACTTTAGCTATAAATATAAAGCTTATATAGCGCTTTAAAGAGCGCTTTTACCTTAATAGTATTTTTATTATAAAGTAGATTAATAAGTTAAAGCTAGTAGTAAGCTTATATCTTCTAAGTATATAAGTTTTTATCTATATAAACCTTTCTCTTACTACTTATATAATTACTTTAAAGTAGCTCTTATAACTCTAAATACTAAATACTAAACTTATAGCTAGAATAAATAGAGTACTAGTAACGCTTAATAAGTAAGTATTTATTAACCTTATAATAGATAGTAGATTTAATAGCTAGAAGTAAGTAGTACTTTAACTAATTTAGAAGGCGCTAAATATATAAAGAGTAAAGTATTAGACTATAAAGAAAGTTGTAAAGATTATAATAACTTAGTTATTATTATCTTTTTATTATTAAGCTTTGTTAAGATTGCACTTATTATTATTTCTTAACAAATTAGAAAAATTTCTAGTAAATCTAATTGCTTACGTAATTAAGATTTTAGTAGCTAGTTTTAATCTGCTACACTAAGAGATTCTAAAACACCTCTATTTATCTTAGCCTAGTTAATATTAGAGTTATTACGTAATTTAATAACTCTTATCTTCTTATCTCTCTTTCTGCAATTGCTAAAAGATCTAGTAATAAACTAATTATTAGTCTATACAATACAACGCATAGACTAATATAATTAGTACTAGTCTAGATTATAAATCTAGAAGATAAGAAGAATTTAGCAGACTTAGATTATAAATCTAG
>NW_026055870.1:0-5644 GCF_023758015.1 Alternaria viburni
GTTCTATTCTCTCTTCTATAGTACTAGAATAACCTATTAATAATAAGCTACTTATAACTTCTATAACCTACACGTAATATATAATAACTAAATCTACTTATTAAATAAAGAAATAGATAAGAAAGAAGTTAGCGTACTTACTATCTAGGTATTATCTTATAATAGAATAATAATATAATAATAGTAACTATAGAAGTAGATAAAAGTAGATAGACTTTATTTTATTATTAAATATACTATACTAGAATCTCTTTACCTTTTTATATCTTACCTATAATTTAGATAAGAGTAATCTAAACTTAGTATAGATACGTATGCGTACGCGCGCACTTCTATACTAAATATCTACTATATTCTATTATATTCTTATTCTCTACTTAATTAGTTTACATTCTATTCTTATCTTCTTCTTTATCTTTATTCTTGTCTAAATTATTGCTAATATTACTAACTATCTTGTAGTTCTACTCTTTTTTATTATTTACTACTTTATATATAACCTAAGATACGTTAGATTAAACTCTTTATCTATTAGCTACTTTAAATTAGTGTATAAGTTTTACTTACTCTTATTATAAATAGCTTTACTTCTTTCTTTCTTATATTATATATTACTACCTATAATATAGTATTACTATTAATAGTAACACTCTTATTACTCTATTAGAGATTAAGGTATATTAACTTCTACTTTAGATTCTTGTCTAGGCTATTTGTAAATCTATCTTAGATAACCTTTTTTAACTTATTATAGTTGTAAGAGAAGTATAGTTAGAGTAACTTTACTACTATAAACTAAGCTATTATATTCTTTTATTTAAGAATAGTAAGTAGTACCTAAGTTATTATAATAAAGCTCTTGTTATTAATATTAAAAAGATTAATATCTATCTATATATCTGCTAAACGTATAGACTACTTATTCTTCTTAGCTAAAGAACTCTATATTATAGCCTTCTTATAGGTATACTTATATAGAAATAGCGTAATACTAATAGAGAAGGCGTTTAGATTAGAGATTAGTATACTCTTTATCTATAGTGCTAAACTAGTAATAAAGTCTCTTAATATATAGATTGCCTACTATAGAGATATAAAAGTTAGGTAGCTATAGAATAAAGAGTAGTAATAAAGTGTAGTAATAATTTTAGCAACTTTATATAGTATATTTATATTACTTATCTTTTCTTTCTATAGGTTAATAGCTATAATTATAAGAATAGCAACTTATTAGATAATATAAAACTCTATCTTAGTTAAGTAGAAACTATAATAAAAGTTAACTTTAGAGAACTTAACACTTCTTTAAACCTAGTTATTAGTATAGAAGTTTTTATCTAGTAGTTAGTAGTCTAGATATAGTAGATGCTAATTTAAGTGTAGAGCGTAATTAAGGCGTACTTTAAGTAATAAAATAAGATCTCTCTTATTATTATCTTATTTAAACTATAAATATTAGTACTACCTAGTCTTTTCTTAATTTAATATATCTAGGTAGAGAGAATAGGTAGAGAAGTGTCTGCTAGATACAGAAACAGATCTTAAGAACCTTTACTAAAACCTAGTATAGTAAATATATATACACGTTTAAAGTGCTAGTATAGAGTAAGAATTAAATACTATATTCTTTATTAGAATAATAGAAGTAATCTATAATATTATGTAGCTATACTTATAGGCTTAGCTTAATTAGATAATAGTTTTTCTAATATAAGACTCTAAGCTAGGTTATAGCTAGGTGTTATAGGCAAAGAGTACGCTAGAAAGTAGAATTTATATATTATAGAGTAACTATACGTAACTCTTATTATAAAGAAATCTTATAAAATATAATATAAGTATATAGCTTTAAATATTCTAGACTACGCTTATAAATCTACTATATAAGAAAGATCTTACTAGTAACTATTCTAATTAATACTAGAGTATAATTTTCTTCTATAATAAACGTATTATTAGTAATATAATATAGTAGTAGAACGTATAGATAGATAATGCTAATAATACTAGTATGTTGTAGTAAGTAGACACTACTAGTAGTAGTAGAATAATGTTCTCTCTACTAGTTTGTAATTTAGCCTATTAAATTAAGCGTAGTAGGTTATTTATTATAAACGCGTTAACTAAAAGGTAATAAAATAAAAATAGATCTAATAGTGCTTACGTAGAAGTGCGCAAAGTTTATAAAGGTGTATAGAATATAAAAGGTAAAGACGTAATATTAGAGTTAAGTTAATATTATAAGATCTATAGTAATAGTAAGTTTAAAGATAGACTTTAATATAAAAAGGTAATAGTAAGAGGTAGTAAGTATAAGGTTTTAATATTACTATATTAAAACAAAGAAAATCTGTAAAGCTACTAGGCGTAGCCTATATAGCACTAGGCGATTTTATTAGTATTTACTAGAAATAGAGGCGCTAAAAATAGTATATAGTAGAACTCTACGTAAGAATAAGTTAAGTTTTAGAGTAAAGAGATAGAATAATAAGAGATTAGAAAAGCTAAGAAAGCTATTATTTAGTAGAGTAAAATAAGAAAGACAAACTCTAGGTAGATATTAATACTAATAATAGCTAGTAAATAGAGAGTAATATTAGCTTCTTTATAATAGCGTAATTAAAAACCTACATAATTTTATAGTAACTATTACATTCTTATTCTATAACTTTGTTCTTAAGAGCTACTACTTTATAATTAAGTAAGAAGAACGTAGATATAATATATAACTAACTCTATTATTATTGTCTACTCTCTAGACGCTTATAGACCTACTCTATATAATAGGTTAACTATTCTAGCTTCTATAGAAATAAGACTTCTTAGTTACTATTCTTAGCTACATAATACTAATAAGAGAAAAGGTACTATATTATAAGAAATAGAAGCTATACAAAGCTTATAAGAAGAGAGAATAAGATAGAATAAATCTACTTAATAGCTACTATATCTTAGACGTTACTAAAGTAGTAAATAAGTCTACTTACTATACTAACTATATTCTTAAAGGTTGCTTATATAGCAGTAGACTTTGTAAGTAATCTACCTCTAACCTTATTATTATAGCTAATTAGAAAGAATAGAAATTACTATTTATTACTAGGTTCTCTATCTAGATAGTAGCTATATAGAAGCTATTAAGTATAAGTAAGAGAGTAAAGCTAGAATAATACTAGTTACGTTATTCTATATAGAGTAAGATACAACGCAGTAGCCTTAATATAGATAAGAGAATTAATAGATAGAGTAGTAAGTATGCTAAAGCGCGTTACTAATATATACTAATAAGTCTAAAGTTACTACCTTATCTACTTACCTACTATCTAGTGCGCTAGCCTATACGCTACTCTAAAATATTATAAGCTAGTATACTACTTCTACTACTAATCTATACCTTTATAGTGCTTAGCTATATATCTCTATTAGATCTACTAGACGTAAGAGCTAAGAATAGCGTAGAAAAGCTAGTTCTACTATAGGTAGCGCTAAATGCTGCAACTCTATATCTATAATAGATATATTTACTAAAACTACGCTAAACACTTCTATTAATATAGATAATAGAATAAGTTCTTTTATAGTAGTAAGGTTACCTAGACTAGACATAAGAATATATAAGAGCAAAGTACTTAGTCTAGAATAAAAGTTATTATAGTAAGGCTCTATACTTTTTATAGACGTAGTATTATCTACTAGAAATACTTATCTAACTATAGAACCTAAAGACTATATAATGCGCTAGAAGGCTAAGAAGAGTAATAACTAGAGAAATACTAACGCTATTAGCGTAATCTATAAAGAAGTTAATAAATCTATAAATAGTAATATAGATATTTTTAGCTCTAAGTCTACGCTGTCTATAAAAGCTCTTAATATATAGTAACGCTAGTAACTAATTACTTTACTAGGCTATAGTAGCTCTTAGATTAAATAGATAATAAGAGCTTATAGGCTTATACTACTAGTATAAATACGCTTAGGTAGAGTAAAGGTAAAGTCTAGCTAGGTCTAAGTAAAGGTATTATATATAGAAGCTATAGAGAGAGATAGTAAAACTACTTACTATAGTATTATAGCGCTATATAGAAATATAAACCTATATATCTCTACTTCTCTACTACTCTACCTTTTATTTTATAGCCTAGAGACGTAGTAAGGCTATAGGTTCTTAGCTTTTAGATAAGTTCTTAATACTAGAACTACTAAAAATAGCTACTAGCTTTCTATAGCTATTACTTCTACTATAGATAATAAGAATACGCTAGTTTATTAAGTTTCTATAGAGCTACGCGTAGCTATACTAGAATTTCTTAACTTCTCTAATCTTTATAGCGTTAAGAGTATATTATAGATTATAGAAAAAGCTATATTAGTGCTCTTTATAGCTCTCTTCTATAATATTAGTATTCTATTTACTTATATAAGTCTCTAGGCGCTGTAAAGAAGGTATACTACTAGTATAATATATAAGTACATATTATAGGTACACTTTATATTATCTACGCTAATTCTAATCTAAGAGATAGAGACATTTAGTTTTAGCTATAGCCTAAATATAGAAGTGTAGTATACTCTAGAGAATATCTAAAAGCTAAAGGTAGTAGGTATAGTAAGAGCTAAATTAGTATAGAGATTAGTCTTTTACTTATATAAGTTAACTTCTATTTATACTATAAGATAGAATAGTAAAGCTATACTAATTCTTACTATATTCTTTTAATAAGCCTTAAAACTATAGAAGCTTAGGCTATATAAGAGTAATACGCTTATAGCGTGTTCTTCTATTAGAAACGTCTTATATAGTACTAGCCTGCTATTCTCTCTAGTAGTAGTAATCTTTACTACTATAGTGTATATAGGCGTAAAGCTACGTTTATTCTTTATAGTCTACTATAGCTAGTATATATATTTCTATAGCCTTTTAATATATAACCTACCTCTTTATATAGTGTAGATTAGGTAGAAGCTTTATTAATTAGATATCTTACTAATAGTATCTATATTAGGTAAGTAATCTTTAATATATATAAGAATGTAAATAATCTAATATTAGTATAGATAGTATTATTAGCTTAGTATATCTAACTATATAAGCTTTTACTTATCTTCTAAGCCTTATTTATCTTATACTTTAATTTACCTAGCTACTACTTATAAAGACTATTCTCTATATAACTATAAAGATACCTATTAGTACGCTATAATCTTTCTACCTATATAATACTAAGATACTACTAGAGTTTATTTATAAAGTTCTTAAGTAGAATATAAGCCTACGTAAACTAAATCTTATTAGCGTTAAAGTGTCTAGTATAGTAAGTTTATGTAGTATATACTTGTATATTACTATATCTAGTTAAGTAGTAGACTTTAGAATCTAAAATATACTATAAGAAGATTAAGACTCTATATATAGAATATCTACCTAGTAGGTTCTAGATAAGCTTACTAGGTAGTCTTGCGCTCTTTTATCTTCTTAAAAGGTAGACTAAGATAGTAGAAAAATATAAAATATAGAATAAGAGATTATACTTATATACTAACTATATACTCTACTATAAAAGTAAAAGAATAGTATCTTACTATCTATAGTCTATAGTAAGAGAGAGAGAGAAAGATATAAAAAGATAGTTTTAGCTATATA
>NW_026055871.1:0-5640 GCF_023758015.1 Alternaria viburni
GAGTTATTAAATTACGTAATAACTCTAATATTAACTAGGCTAAGACAAATAAAGGTGTTTTAGAATCTCCTAGTATAGTAGATTAAAACTAGCTACTAAAATCTTAATTACGTAAGTAATTAGATTTACTAGAAATTTTTCTAATTTGTTAAGAAATAATAATAAGTGCAATCTTAACAAAGCTTAATAATAATAAAAAGATAATAATAACTAAGTTATTATAATCTTTATAATAAAGATAGATATATTTAAAGAGAAGTAGCTAAATACTACTAATTAATATAGTATATATCTAAGATATATTACTTATAAGTAGACTTAGAATCTCTATAGCTTTATTAAGTAGATATAGTTAGATATATTACTCTAATTTAGACTAGTAATTTTAGTTTATAGTCTAAATCTTATAGATTAGTATATCTCTTTATAAATATTATTTTTATTCTATCTTCTTAATATAGAAAGTATAAATAAATAAAACTATATAAATTACTACTTTTATAAATAGTAATTTACAGAATAGTAAAGAAATAGTAATAATAATCTAGAAGAAGGTTTTTCTAATCTTTGTTTTTAAACACGTATTACTTAATTATACCTACTTTATTCTAAGTTTATAAGATATAAGTAGCTTAGAAATAATTAAGAATATATTTAATATTAATATCTTCTATTCTAGTACTAATAGATTTGTTAAAGTATTCTATATCTAAAAAGATCTAGTCTTAAAGATATAAAAGCTTTCTTTTAGATACTTTTAAGATTCTAGTAAAAGCTTTATAAGCTTACTATAGATATACATTATAGCTTACTTAGACTTTCTAGCTTAGCTACTAAAACTAAAAGTAAATAGCTTATCTTTATTAATATTACTATATAAGTAATATTATTACTCTATTATTTCCTCTTCTTCTAAAGGCTAGAGAGAATATAAATTATTAAAGATATTTAGTATATACTATTTTAACTACTACTTAAGAAATTTAGTTAAAAATCTTTAGCTATATCTATAAGAGCTAAGCAAGTTCTACTATATAATTTTATATTTTTTAATGCTCTATAACTAACTATACTTTCTAAAGTAATAAGAAAACTAATTTATTTTACTTAAACTAATTCTAATAAGTCTACTCTAATTATCTTACTATACTAGAGTTTAAGCTTAAAGTTTTAAAGCGTAGTAGTAAGTTATAGTTAAATTAAGTATTAAATTTTTCTTAATACTAATAGTAGTAAGCTTTTACTTATCTTAGTTTACCTAAATAGTCTAAAAATTTATTTATATATTCTAGAAATTATATTATAATACTTTAAAATATAGCTAATAGCTCTAAGATTTTAAGTACTTATTTAATAGATTATAACTCTACAAGTAATATATAGGCTTTGTGTTAAACTTAATTAAAGTAAATAATTGTATTAATAGGTAAATAAGCTATACTAGCTTTTTCTTATAAATTTACGCTATAGCTAGAATTAGAGACATTATTACAATTAATATAATTCTTAATATTTCTTTTTCTTACTATAATTATTTTCGTTTTATAATACTAAAGTACTAATACCTCTAAGCTTATAAATTATCTATTTACTTACTTTACTTACTTAAGACTTACTACTTTTTAGCCTTTCTATATTTAAGCTTCTATACTTAAGTCTTAACTTAACTTAAAATTCTACTTTACTTACTTTTTAATTCTCTTTATTTATATAGTAAGCTTTTACTATTATTATAAAACGTAATAGCTAAATATTATAATATACTCTAATAATCTAACTACTAATTTTAATAAAAGCTATAAGAATTAGTTATATAGCTTTTACTATAATAAAGTCTTTTATTATAATACTAAAAGTAGTAATTATAATAAGTGCGCTAGTTTTAAGTGTTATAGCGCTAAGCGTTAAAGTACTTAGTAAAGTAGTATTTTATATACTAGTACTTAGTTATTACTATATAAATAGCTTTTATTTACTATAAATTTGTATCTAGTACTTTTAATTATAATAGTAATCTAAGCTAATAATCTATTAAGTATACTCTCTATTACTTAGTCTATAAATATACTTATTACCTAGAACTTTAAAAATTAATAATAATATTAACCTATATTAATAATAAAAGTAGTATTATAAGTACTTAAGATTATATAACTAAGCTTTATATATAGATTGTAAGCGTACTTAGTAACTTAGTATATTTACTAATAAATATATCTATAGATTAGTTAAGAATAGGTTCTCTAGTATATTTATAGCTAATTATATTTTCTAGTTTAATAATTTAAGCTGTTAGTAATCTAAGTAAGTATAAGACTTAAGTAACTAAGATTTATAAAAGTAGAAGTCTCTAAGCCTAAAATGTAGTTAGATAAATAGAAAATTTAAATCTAAGACTTCTAATTCTAAGAAATAAAAAGTAGAACTTTTTAAGTCTTCTAGTTAACTACGTAAGTAATCTAGAGTAATATTCTATTTTAAAAGGTTATACTACTCTATATAGAACTAGTAAATCTTTATTAACTTTACTATAGTATTATTAAGTTAAATTAGTCTAAGTAGCTTCTTAAAATAAAATAACTACTTCTTTTCTAGATATTATAAGTATAGAGCACTTTAATAAGATATATATATAAGTAATCTTCTATCTTAAAATATATATTTTAATACTTAGTTATGTTATATAATCTTTTTATTATAATTTTTATTTTCTTACTTACTAAATAATAGTGTTAAACTTTAAAAAGTATTACGCTTATTAGTATAGACTAAACTAATTTATTTATAGGTATAAGAAGTTATCTAAAATCTCTTAGAAGTCTTTAGAAAAAAGAAGCTTTAAGTGTAATATCTTTATTACTCTAAATAACTCTAGTTAATTCTATAGTTATATTAAATTTCTAATACTTAGTATAAGTATAAGATAGTTTTATATATTAAATTATATTTTAATACTACTATCTATATTTTATACTTAAAACTTTTAATTTCTAGCTTATAGTTTTTATTAGTATTACTTAGATTATTATTATTAGAATTAGATCTAGTAGTAGTTACTACCTTAATTCTAGCTAAAAAAATTAAACTTCTAGACTTAGCTATTAAATATTAAGTAGTAGAATTAGTATAACTAGTATTAATTTAAGTAGCGTAATTTATAGAGTTAGTACTATCTCTATTAGTCTTAGTAGTATAACTAGTACTTCTAGTATTTTAATTTCTAGCTCTATAGCTACTTATTTAATAGCTTTATATTTAGTATTATAAATAGTAAGTTGTACTTCTATATATAGTATAAACTAGCTAAGTCTAAGCTTAAGTAAAAATTAAAATAAATTAAGTATAGGTACTTACTACTTAAGACTTCTATCTAAGCTTATAATACTTAGTTAACTTATCTATAAACTTAGCTAAAAGATAAGTAAATAAATATGTAAAGATTACAATAACTTAGTTATTATTATCTTTTTATTATTATTAAGCTTTATTAAGATTGCACTTATTATTATTTTTTAACAAATTAGAAAAATTCCTAGTAAATCTAATTACTTACGTAATAAGAATTTTAGTAGCTAGTTTTAATCTACTATACTAGAAGATTCTAAAACACTTCTATTTATCTTAGCCTAGCTATTATTAGAATTATTACGTAAGATAATAACTTTTATTTTTCTTATTTCTCTTTTTATAATTACTAAAAAATCTAGTAATAAACTTATTATTAGTCTATATAATATAACGCATAAACTAATATAATTAGTACTAGTTTAAATTATAAATCTAAGAAGATAAGAAGAATTTAGTAGACTTAGATTATAAATCTAAGAATTAAGTAGATTAAATTATAAATCTCTATCTTTAGGTAGAAATAGGTAGATATTTATATAATTATTTTAGTAGTTATTTTCTATAAAAGAAATAGCAATTCTTTATAGTTATTTTTTACCTAGCAATAATATTATTACTTTTTACTTATTATTAACTTTATAATTACTTTATTATAATCTTTATTAGTTATACTATTTATTATAGTATTTAACTACTTTATTCTAACAAAGCTATATTCTATTATTAAAGAATAGTTCTTGTTACCTATCTATTCTTTATAGGTTATAAGCCTAGCTAGACGCTTATAGCTTTATTAGAATATATTTTATTTATATTATTACTTATTCTAAGTAATTAATATATTTAAAAGAAAAAGATTTTTTATTATTCTAAAAGAGTTATTCTTTAGAATTAATAAAATATCTATTTTAGAACTATATAGTTTAACTTATACTTTTTATCTATTATTATGTAAAGAATAGTTAGGTAACAAGAACTATTCTCTAATAATAGAATATAGCTTTATTAGAACAAAGTAGTTAAATACTATAATAAATAGTATAACTAATAAAGATTGTAATAAAGTAATTACAAAGTTAATAATAGGTAAAAGGTAATAATATTATAACTAAGTAAAGAATAACTATAAAGAATTGCTATTTCTTTTATAGAAAATAACTACTAGAATAACTATATAAATATCTACTTATTTCTATCTAAAGATAAAGATTTATAATTAAATCTACTTAATTTCTAGATTTATTATCTAAGTTTACTAAATTTTTCTTATTTTCTAGATTTATAATTTAGACTAGTACTAATTATATTAGTCTATGCGTTATATTATATAGACTAATAATTAGTTTATTACTAGATCTTTTAGTAATTATAGAAAGAGAGATAAGAAAGATAAGAGTTATTATCTTACGTAATAATTCTAATAATAGCTAGGCTAAGATAAATAAAGGTGTTTTAGAATCTCTAAGTATAGTAAATTTGTAAAGATTATAATAACTTAGTTATTATTATCTTTTTATTATTAAGCTTTGTTAAGATTACCCTTATTATTATTTCTTAATAAATTAGAAAAATTCCTAGTAAATCTAATTGCTTACGTAATTAAGATTTTAGTAGCTAGTTTTAATCTGCTACACTAGAAGATTCTAAAACACCTTTATTTATCTTAGCCTAGTTAATATTAGAGTTATTATGTAATTTAATAACTCTTATCTTCTTATCTCTCTTTCTGCAATTACTAAAAGATCTAGTAATAAACTAATTATTAGTCTATACAATACAACGCATAGACTAATATAATTAGTACTAGTCTAGATTATAAATCTAGAAGATAAAAAGAATTTAGTAGACTTAGATTATAAATCTAGGAATTAAGCAGATTTAATTATAAATCTTTATCTTTAGGCGGAAATAGGTAGATATTTACGTAATTATTCTAGTAGCTATTTTCTATAAAAGAAATAGCAATTCTCTATAGTTATTCTTTACTTAGTAATAATATTATTACCTTTTATCTATTATCTACTCTGCAATTATATTGCAATTTTTATTAGTTAATACTATTTATTATAGTATTTAACTACTTTATTCTAACAAAGCTATATTCTATTATTAGAGAATAGTTCTTATTACCTATCTATTCGTTATAGGTTATAAGCCTAGCTAGGCGCTTATAGCTTTGTTAGAACATATTTTATTTATATTATTACTTATTCTAAGTAATTAATATATTTAAAAGAAAAAGATTTTTATTTATTCTAAAAGAGTTATTCTTTAGAATTAATAAAATATCTA
>NW_026055872.1:0-5220 GCF_023758015.1 Alternaria viburni
GGCTAATGGTAATAATCCTAGGATAAAGAAAATGATACCAGAACTCATAATGTTATATGTAAATCCACTTAAGATATTTAAAAGCATGTGACCTGATAATCGTTCAACAACTTCATCCTTAGATTATATTATTTACTTAAATTTTTAAAGATATATACTTCCATTACGAGATTGCCGATTATATCTTTATTTTCCTTTTCAATTCCCTCTTTATTCTCAACTATTATGTCGATAGAGGAAATAAAAACAAAAAGGAGAAATAGTATAAAATAAGGATAGGCTATCCCCCTAATTTTTTTTTCTAATAATTTCATAGAAATTATGTCGAAAAAAAAATAAAAGGGGGATGGCCCAGGGGGTTCCCCCCTAGGCTATTGTGATAACTTTAATCTTAGGTTACTTAATTTCGCCCAAGAACCGGCTTTCCCGGCGACTAGAGTACACCTTACCATTGGTTTTACCTAATGGAAGAACCGTCTACTCGTTGCTCTTTTACAGATAGTTCATTATCTATTTTAGATCCGCGATCACCCATTTCTATTACTAGAATCTCTAATGATGTTACTATACCCTCAATCATTCATGAGGCCAGGTAAGAAGTTTCCGTCTTACCTTTAGTTATTAGAGCTTTAGGGCTTCCCCGGAGTTTGGCTCTTTTACACAGTAAGAATGAGGCACCTAGTCTCATCTTTTTATGTTGGCTGCTAATCTTAATCCTAGAGAAACATTTCTAGCTAAGTACGAGATGAATTCAATTAATACCAGTAAAGGTAATAATCCTAAAGGACAACCAGCTGGAACAAATAAAGAAAAGAATTTTAACCCGTGCTCTTTGAATCCTAACACTGTTGCACCTAATACTACTGTAAAACTAAGTGAGAATGTTAAGATAAAATGAGATGTTGAAGCAAAACTATATGGAACCATTCCAATTAAATTGTTAATTAAGATAAATATAAATAATACATACATAAAAGGAAAATAAGCTTGACCGTTTTTACTATTAATTTGGTTCACCACAATGCTGTGTATAGTTGCGTATAGTGTTTCTTGACTTAAAGATCATTTGTTGGGTGTAATTTTGGCGTGGTTTGTAGCCAATACACTAAAATAGAAAGCTATAAACGCAGCTATAGTCATGTACATCCCTATGTTAGTTATGGATAGGTTCATGTTTGCTAATAATGGTGTGTCTATGCTAAATAGGTTCCTAATTTCAAACTGGTCTAGTGGGCTAAGTATGGTATTGTATTTCATTTATATTTTAAATGCTTTACATAAAGTATAAATTTATTACATAAAGTATAAATTTATTACATTTATACCTTTTACTGGCTTAATAATGAAGTAAAGTAATTTATTACATTTTATAAGTATAGGTAGCTCTTCTTAACTTACAGGTTTTTAAAAAACTATGTACTTTTAAAGTATAAACTTTTCACAATATACTAAATACGTTGTGTATATATCCACAGATTACCATAGCTATACATTCTAGAACGCACGTCGTTGTGGATACATAAGCATCCCACCATTGTGACACAATCTATCACCCGTATGCATAGAAACTATCCCTGTAGCATGTAGTGATAGAACATTCGTTTTAGGAAATAATTCCACCTTATGAGGCCCAAATCCAGTAAACACCTTAAGACCTTTATTATGCTGTGACATTCAATGAGCAGTATTAGGAGGGCATAGATTACAAGTTAATATGGTTTCATAAAAATCACTATGTTGTCTTCAATAATCTAACCAATCTGGGTTTAGAAATGCACCCGGTTTAGGGAAAAGTGCATAAGCCCTATGCTCCCCCATTGAATAATGTCTCAGTCATAAACACTAGGTATAAATGGCCCAAATAGCCCATTAGATAATAGGCATCCACTATAACAAGGTAGTAATCACCAACCACATTATCCCATACTGGTACCAAAGTTAATCCTTATAATCTATAATATAAGTATAAAGGTGATATAATTAGTAAGTAATACATTACACATCAAATATACTACAATATATTTTTATAGAAAATGATTTAAAATCTTATTCCAGGTTATTATGATTCGAACATAACAATTCCTCAACCCAAATGAGGCGCCTAACCAACCTGTCTCTAACCTGTTTATACTATACAATGTACTCTATAAGGTAACTAAGAGATGTTTTAATAAAAAAGAATAAAATTGTACTCAACCTTTAATGTGCATCATAATGTATTGCTATATCGTATCAGCTCAGCTGTATTTGTTACAAAATAATAAATATGGAAAACGGAGAACAAGTTATAAATTATTGTATAATGTTGTCATAAAGAGAAATAACTTGAAAAATACATTCTATGAAATAGATATAAAAATATATTTTTTACCAACAATATCTAAAATAATAACACAATTATACTATGAAAACCAAAAAAGATTTTTTTTGATATATTGTATACTTTAAGAAGATTGTCTGTACAACATGCTACTGTTTTACTAAACTAATTTGTTATGTTTGCTATACTATTTATTTCCCTGCGGTAAATCCCTTTAAGGTTTCCCCTAAGTTTTTTTTTTACAAAAATAAATCTATAAAAAAGTAAGGGAAATCCCCGCAGGGGATTAGAATTAGTAGCCTAACGTTTTTGAATATATCTTTATAAAGACAACATAAGATATATTCCTTGGATACAAGTAAGCCGGGTCCTGTACGTAATATTTAACTAAAATAAAGATTAATTAAGGCTTTTTATTTCATAGTTATAATAAAAAACTGAAAGTTTTTATTATTTTAATTTCTGTGTATTACCCAAGCTTTTACCTCACTTTTAAAAAGCTATATTTAAATCACTGGACTTCCCTACTATTCTCCTAAAAATATTAAGTATAATAAAATTAAGATGAATTACATTTGTATCACAAGTTTAAAAACAATATAAAAGTTTTTTATGCTTTTGTTTAGAACTAGTACATTCTAAGTTTATAGATATACATCCGTGGGGATCCGACCAACATCCATCCTCCTCCCCCCGCAGTACTGCGGCAGGGAGCTTACGGTAATTTTTTTTCTTTTGCTTAACTGTTTTTTTCGTTTCTTTTTTTTCAATAAAAAAAAATAAACAAACAGAAAAAAAACAAACTGAAGCAATAAACCATTGGAGCAAAAGAAAAAAAAAGAATTAAGGAAAATGAGTTTAGAATGCGGACAAATTCCATTATATACCTGGAACGATACGTATCCAATTTCATAGCTGGAACCTGTACATAAATTCTGGTGATGTATTGTAAAAAGGCATAAATATAATAGTAGATAATCCACGTTCATCTCCTTTCCTTTAATCCTAACAACATAATTTAATTAACAAAGTATTATGTAAGGTGATTTTTTTAATAGTATACGAAGTGGTATAGGGTTATAGGTTAATACCTTAGTTCTAAGTCCTTACTTTTTTTAGAAATTAAGACATCTTCATAGACAATAATACTGCTAGAAGAATAATTATGAAAACTTACTTTAAAACTGGTCTGTTAAATAATCGGACTTTTGAAATGTAATTTATTTACTATGTTTTTTAATCTGGTTTTTGCCATGAGCCAGAGGAGAAAGTCGAATTCTCATTATTAATGCATGAAATTAATGTTCTACCATTGAACTACTCGGGCTTTTTTTTTATATGGTTTTTTTTTACCTAAATTGCGTTCTATTTTTGCACGTTTATTATAACCCTCCTCTTGTGTATTATAAAGAGCTCTTTTTTTAAAAAGTTGCCCTCTAGAGGGTTCACCTTGTTCAATTTTACTTACATGGCCTTACTGCATAGAGACAATAAAACTAGGTGTGTATGAGCTTATTTTTAGACGGAATGCTTTAAATTCTGCGATTAGATCTTTTCTACTTTTATAATTAGTACTAGTTCTGCACTTTTTTATCATAACATTACTATCTACATTAGAAAAAGGGAGCTCACTAAACAATTTAGCTACTTCTTCAGCTGAATCACAAAGAACAGGTGATAAATAACTAGTAAAATATGGTTTAATTATGCTTGTAAAGATTTTCTCCACATAAGGTATTCCTACTTTTTCCACGTAAGGTGTTACTACTTTAATTAGAGTTATACTATAAAAATCTATTGTTAATGAAAAAAACCAATTCGTAATAAAAAGATTACTAACTATATTCAAAATAGACAACGAATCTAATAATACTTTTAGTAACATAGATTATCCAAATACTTGTCAAAATATCTATAAACCCTTTTTTACTAAAAATTTTAAGTAAAACCTGATGCACTGTTGAAAAAAAGAACACCAGAATTCTAGAAATTAGGTGATTAAATTCGAATAATATAAAAGGCAAGTTATCTACTAAGTATGGCAGACTAAAATTTATAAAATGTAAAATTAAAGGTGTAATTAAAAACAATTATAGTTAAACCTGTTAGTTTTTAATGGTAATTCTGTGTTTTTGAGAATAAAGGAATAAGAGAATAAACCAGAAATGAATAAACCCTCCAAATATTCCTATATCTTTCGCTAAAAATAAAAGAGATAAGTTATCATAAGCTATAAAAGCTGAAATAAGTAAGATAATAATCGTTACTCTAGAGTACAAGATAGATTTGTCTCGTCTTTATGAAAAAGCATTAGATAAAAGTAATAATATTAATGAATTTAGTAACCTATCAGAATAGAGAGATTCGAACTCCCCCTCTTACATCCTCCCTCTTTTTTTTGCTACTCCCCTTACTTTATATGTAAAAAGTTAGGACCCCCCCAAAAAAAGGGGGGTCCGAACAGGATAGTAATTTCATAGTTATTACGTATTTTTTTTTTTAATATAGCCCCCCCTCTCTCTCTTATTTTTTTTTTTGTAATTTATAAAGTAAAGAATGCAAAAAATATGAGAGAGTGGACAAACAGCATGATATATTAAAACTAAGAAAAAAAAATAGAGAGGAAAGAGCCATTTTCATTCTTCTGAGAAAAGTTGTATAGGTGAAGTATTAGCCTAACTATTTAACTTTAGGATCCTCAATAATATATGGATACAAATAAGAATAATCATACAACATCAACAAAATGTCAGTAAAGTATTCCAGCTTCTAATCCTATATGATGATTATTTGTTAAATGATATGGTAGTACACGTCATAGACCAACAGCTAAAAATGCGGTACCTATCATTACATGTAATCATGAACAATCTATGTTAAAGGCTTTTTATCCTTTATTT
>NW_026055873.1:0-5098 GCF_023758015.1 Alternaria viburni
TTAAGCAGATTTAATTATAAATCTTTATCTCTAGGCAGAAATAAGCAGATATTTACGCAATTATTCTAGTAGCTATTTTCTATAAAAGAAATAGCAATTCTCTATAGTTATTCTTTACCTAGCAATAATATTATTACCTTTTACCTACTATCTACTCTGCAATTATTTATTGCAATCTTTATTAGTTATACTATTTATTATAGTATTTAACTACTTTGTTCTAATAAAGCTATATTCTATTATTAGAGAATAGTTCTTGTTACCTATCTATTTGTTACAATAATAGCTTGTTATCTAGTTCTTAATATTATTAATTCTCTTAGTCTTTTTTAGCTACTACGTAAAATAATAGTATTAATAAGCTATTAAAGTAGTATATTTTTTTATTTTATAGTAATAATTCTATAAAAGAGCTTAATACTTATAAGTAGCTTTTTAATTATAATTACTTTATAACTTAGTTACTTTAACTTAAAGAAGTACTAGCTTTATAAGCTTTAGAATAAAAGTATTTAGAGTTTTAAACTAATAAAAGTTATTTTATTTAATATTTAGAAGATTATAATTTATTACTTTTTAGATACTCTTCTTGCTATAGTATTAGTTAAGAAGTATATACTAGCTATAATTATTAGATTACTTTTTAGAAGGTCTTCTTATAGCTAATAAAGCTTTATTATAATTACTTATTATAGTTAAGTATTAATATAGAGTAGAGTAATAAAACGTAGTTAGTAACTCTATATAGTAATCTTATTATAGGTATATTTTTTAAATACTTTATACTTACTATATATAACTATAGAATTTAATAGAACTTTTTCTATAACATTTACTATAAATATAGTACTTTAATAATAATAATAATAATAATAATAGTAATATACTTATAAAGAGTAATAATAATAAAAGCTTTTTTAGTATACTTAGAAGAAACTTAGAAGTAGTAATAAGTAAGCTATAGAGCTATTAAGCTATAGAAATATTAAAGTATTCTTAATTCTAATATAGAAGCTTTCTAAGAGAAAGCTCTTAGTAGAGACCTTAGTAGAAAGAGTAAAAGTTAGAGTGTAGCGTAATATAGTCTTTCTCTTAGCTATAGAAGTAGATAGATAGAATTCTAAGTAGTATAAGTAAACTCTAGATTTAGAGTAATATTAAATTATATTACTATACTACTATAAAATATAAATAATATTTACGTAAGTAAACTATAGTATAGAGAATAGTAGCTTAAAGAGAGTTTAATAAACTTTATTTATAAAGAATACTTTTCTTTTTTATTTTTATTTTTATCTAATAACTTTTTATCTTAAAGAATTTTTTATATCTTTAAGAAATTTAAATACTTAGACTAAATACTTAGCTAAATACTTAAGTATAACTTTTAAGCTTAATACTAATACTAATATTACTTTAAAGATATTAAACGCTTTCTTTTCTATATTTACTACTTATGTAGGTACTTCTAACTTTTTAGTACTTAGCTTAAGTAATAGTTACTTAGTACTACTAATAAGCTTAGTCTTTTATAAAGTTAGTATAAGTAATACTAATATAACTTTAAATACTTTATACTTCTAAGTATAAATATATAAAGATTACTTTAAGACTATAGTAGTATTATTTATAGATATTATTTTACTAAAAGAATTTAATCTAAAAAATAAAGTACTATATACTTATCTTAATATAGACATATTTTTTATTATTAAGCTATTTTAGATAAATATACTATTTTTTTACTATACTATAAAAAACTAAAAAGATAAAAGCTTTACTTAAGAGATATTTAAGTATTAGAAAAAAGTAAATATAATATATAATATAATAATAGTACTAGAATAAATAGTAAGAAAAAAGTAGATATAGTTAAATAAACTTTATTTCTAGACTTTATCTTAAAAGATAAAAACGCTTAAAGTTATTAAAGAAATAAAAAAATAAGCTATAAGTATAAGTATAGTAGTAATAGAGCTAGTAAGCTAAGAAATAATAGTTATAAGCGCTCTAAAATAACTTAAGTATTATTATAAAGTTTAAACTATAGCTATAAGAGCTTAGAAGTTATTAGTATAAATAAAGAATATATAGGTAAGTAAGTAAAAGTAAATATAAATAGTAAGTAGTAGTTATATTATATAGCTAATATAGCTAGCTTATAGATAATTATATATATAATATAGGTTACTAGTATTTTTATAAGTATTATATAAGCGTTATATAAGTATCTTTAGTTAGTTTAAAGCTTTATACTAGTAGTAGACTTACTAAGTTATTTTTTATAGTTATATAACTATATAAGACTAGTACTAAGACTAGTTAATAGTTTAGATAGCTATTAGTAATATATAATAAATATAAAGTAGTTAGTCTATTATAATTATATACGTAGTAATTATAATAAAGGTAGTATAAGTATAAGTATTATAAGTTATAAATCTAGACTTGCATTAGATATTTATTAAGTTTACTTTTAGAGTCTAATATAGTAATACGTTATTATATAATTCTATAATTATATAATTATATAATTATTTAACCTTAAAAAAAGTACGCTATAGACTCTATCTCTTAGCTATAGAGAGAGTTATTATTACTTATAGTTCTAAATTAATCTATCTTAATTATATTATAAGCCTAATTATAGGTAAGCTATTATTATTATTATTACTTCTAGTTTATATAGAAGCTATAGTAATAGCTATAGAAGTAGTTTATAGCGCCTCTATATTAGAAAAGATTTCTACTATAGTAAGAACTTATAGTATTTAAGCTTTATTTTACTTAATTATATAATATTTTCTATAAAGTTAGTTTAGACTTAAAAAAGTAAGCTATACTATAAAGCTTTAAAAAGGTTTAGCTAATAGAAATACTATAAAGTAGTAAACTTTAAATACTCTAAAGAACTACTTCTTACTATTATAGTAATAAATTCTAAAATAGCTTTATAAATTCTAAATCTAGTATTAAATATATAGTATTATATAGTATTAAGAATATTTTATTTATAGACTAGCTTAGTCTATAGAGTAGTCTTATCTATAAACATCTTATACTACTAGTCTACTACTATATACTTTGTATAGTTAAACTTACTACTTTTATATTTATAAGCTACTATAGCTAGTACTATAAGTAGTATATAGTATTTATATTTTTTAGAGATAAAAAAAGTTATAAACTTATGTAATCTATTATTATAGTATATTATAGTTAAAGAATAAAAATAAAGTAAGATATAGAATTTATAGAAGATATAAAGAATAAAAGTTCTCTCTAGACCTAAGAGATAGAGTCTATAGCGTACTTTTTTTAAAATTAAGTAATTATATAATTACGTAATTACGTAATAATATATTACTATATTAAACTTAATTATAAACTTAAAAATCTTAAATATAAGTCTAGATTTATAACTTATAATACTTTTACCTATACTACCTTTATAATAATTACGTACCTAATTATAATAGACTTACTACTTTATATCTATTATATATTACTAATAGCTATTTAGACTATTAACTAGTACTAGTATTAGTTTTATATTATTACGTAATACTAAAAAGAAACTAAGTAAGTCTATTACTAGTATAAAGCTTCTAAAATAATTTAAAATACTAATAAAACACTTATATAATATCTATATAAATATTAGTAAATAAGATTTTATATATAATTACTTATAAGCTAGCTATATTAGTAGCTATATTATACTATTCTCTAGTATACTAACTATCTATCTTATCTATTATTACGTATTTATTAGTATAGCCTAAGACTATACTATTTATATACTACTTTCTATAGCTATTATAGTACTAGTCTTCTTTAGCTAAGACAAATGTTACTTTCTATAAGCTTAATAAAGTTAAGCTTATTTAAGATTACTAGTATCTTTACTATTTTAGCTAGCTTTTTATCTAATATATTAAGCTAGTTAAACTATTTCTTTATAATTACTAAAATATTAAAAAAAAAGTTTTTTTAGAAGAAATAGTATATAGTTATAATATATAAAGCTATAAAGTATTTTTAATTAGTAGTAATAATAATTCTTTACTTCTTACTATTTTAATAAAAGTTCTTTTTTAGCTCTATTTCTATAGCTATATTTTATAAGTTTTTTATTAAGAAGTTTTTAAAATAAACTAAAATATTAAATATACTATAAATATAACTAGTAAGAACTACTAAAGTAGTATATTCTCTTACGTCTTTAGGTAGTAATATCTATATATTTATAAAAACTAAAGCTTTAATAGTAAGTATAAAAAAATGTTTTGTATAGAAAGTTCTTTATATTTAGTAGATATATTAGTAAATCTTTTAAAAGTATAAAAAAGTATTAAGAAAGATATAAAATAAAGAAAAGTATTTTCTATATATAAAGCTTTATATAATTCTTTTCTAATCTACTATCTTCTATACTATAATTTAATACTATTACTAACTATAGTTTACTTCTATAGTACTATAGTTTAATACTACCTCTACTATAGCTTTCTATCTATTTACTTACTCTATCTATAGCTAAGAGAATAGCTTTTAATTAATATTATTTTACACTTTACTCTTGCTACTAAAATATCTACTAAGAGCTTTTTATTATTACTATTAGTATCTACTTTAAAAAGCTTATTTCTACTTTAAACTCTAGATAGAAGATATCTTAATATTTCTTTTAGCTCTATAGCTTTATAGCTTTTGTAAAGAATAGATAGATAATAAGAACTATTCTCTAATAATAGAATATAGCTTTATTAGAACAAAGTAGTTAAATACTATAATAAATAGTATAACTAATAAAGATTATAATAAATAATTGTAGAGTAGATAGTAGGTAAAAGGTAATAATATTATTGCTAGGTAAAGAATAACTATAGAGAATTACTATTTCTTTTATAGAAAATAGCTACTAGAATAATTACGTAAATATCTGCCTATTTCTGCCTAGAGATAAAGATTTATAATTAAATCTGCTTAATTTCTATTAATTTCTAGATTTATAATCTAAGTCTGCTAAATTCTTCTTATCTTCTAGATTTATAATCTAGACTAGTACTAATTATATTAGTCTATGCGTTGTATT
>NW_026055874.1:0-5033 GCF_023758015.1 Alternaria viburni
CTCTTCTACTATAGACTTCTAAAGTATAATAAGTAGATAGTTACTTTTATAATACTTAACGCTTCTAAAAGTAATAATTAAGCTAAGTACTATATAGATAAGATTTATACTTTTCTTAAGAAACACTATAGAAAAAATAACGCTATTAATAATATATATACCTAAAAACGTAGTAGTATAGATACTAAGATAAGATATATTATACTTACTAATAAGCGTACTACTTTTAATCTAGAGAAAGTAAAGAGCGTTATTACTAATCTTAAGAAGTAATAAAAGAGGCAAAAATCTCTACTTTCTTTTAATATAAATTCTAAAGTAGAATAACTTATAACTTTACTAAATAGACTAAGGCTTAACGTAGATATAGTTTATTTCTTTATAGTCTACTTATTAGTTACTCTAATCTTTAAGAATCTCTATAATACTCTATACTTTATAGACTATATAACTAAGAAAGAGCTCTTTATTAAGAGAAATAATAGTTCTTTTATTACTAAAGTACTTAGAAATATAGCTTCTAAGAAAGAAACTATTTAGTATAGAAAGGCTAAGTATACTAACACTTACTATATATATAATAAAAAGAGTTATAAAATTACTAATTATAAACTCTATAATAACTTCTATAACTTAGGTTAGATTAGTTACTATTAGAATAGTAAGCGCAAGTAAGAAACGTACTATTTTAGCCTACTTTATAATTACCTTAACTAAATCTCTAGTACTTCTTTATTAATCTATAAGCTTAAATAGCTTAAGTCTAAGATTAAGAAGTATTTTAATATTACTAATAATATAATAGAATAGCCTATATATAGTATTCTTTCTAAGAAGTTTAAGAGAGACTTTTACTCTAAGTATATTCTTAAGTAATTAAACTTAGCTAATATAATTATTTATTTAGACTATTACGTTAGTTATAAGAATACTTAATAGTAGTTTATCTAGTTTTAGAAAGGTATTAAGTACTCTAAGAAGGCCTAGCTACTTAATAATATTAATTCTAATAGTATTATTATTAGTAGTAAGAACACTACGTTTCTTTATAGCGCTAAAGGTAATACTATTAAGTATCTAAATAAGAGTATTCTTAGTAACTCTAATTAAGTTTGTAATAGCTATATTAAGAAGAGAGGTAGACTTTCTAAGTAATTATAAAGCTTTTAGCTATTACCTAAAAAGAATATAATTAGATAGATTTCTAATTTATAAGCGTTAGATACTACTATAATACTAGAAAATAGTTAGTTAGAGTAGCTATTTCTTCTATAAGCTTCTAATACACTATTTATAGTTATTTATCTACTTACTAATATTTATATTAATAATAGTATATTAGCTAATTCTAGATATTTATTATAAGGCTATAAGAAGAAGATAGTTAAGTTTTTAGACGCTCTTTCTAATCTAGAACTTAAGAAGCTTATTAAGAGATAACTTAATTAAATTATAATAGCGCTTCTAAGTTAGAAAGTATAAGAAGTAATAGTTTCTAACCTAATTAGTTAGAATAATATTACTAATTAATTACGTAATCTTCTAAAGAAGAATAGTATTAGTATAGATAGTATTAGAATAGTAAATAGCTTTAAGGCTAGCTGCGCTATAGATTTTAGATAGACTTTATTTTAACTTAAAATCTATACGCCTTTCTACACGTTTGCGCTCTACTATTACACCTTCTATAAATACTTATTATAACCTCTACTAACTATATAGTTATATTAATATAACACTAACACCTTTTATAATACTATTAATATATACTACTTAAATATATAAACTTAATATAAAGTTACTAGTTATAGTAACTTATAGAGTAATATCTTTAACTATATACTTACTAAGGTAGTACGTAGAGTATAGAGACGCGCTAGATACGTGTTTATCTAGATAAACCTACTAGAGGCCTAGATTTATATTTATAGTAATTCTATTAAATACCTTATTAATATAGGCATGTAGATAAATATTCTTTACTTTAGCGTAGCGCGCGTATTAAAGATACTATATAAATACTAGATATAGAAGCTTAGTAACTTACTATAAGAAGTTATCTTTACTAATAGTAGCTATAAACTATTTATTAGTACTATATTTAATGTCTCTATACGTATTAGTACTATAGTTATTTATACTACCTTCTATATTATTATAAACTTTACGTAATTAGCTATACTTAGAGAACTATAGTATATAGTGTTATATATTAGAATATAATATAATATATTTAGTAGAGTATAATATTATATTTAGTCTAAAAATAGAACTAAGTTAGTTTTCTTTATTATCTTAGACTCTAAGCTTATATATCTATTTTCTACTATAAATTATAAATAGAGAGATAAGAATAATAATACTATAGAATATATATAAGTTAGTACTATAACTAACTTTACTTTAGAGCTGCCTTAAGATTCTTCTATAGTTTAGTACCTATACTAAGAAGCGTAGTGTAATTTAACGTATAGTTTTAGGTAATATAATATACTATTTTTAGTAAGTATTTAATAGATATAAAGAAGGTAGATACGCTCTCTCTTTAATAATAGCGTAGAGGCATCTTAGGTAGATAAGAATACTAAGCTAATTATTTAGTATAAATAGAAGCTTACTAAGTATACTATTATATATAAAATTAACTATAAGAAGATACTTAATTACGCGCGTAGAACTTATTAGTAACTAGAGGTTACTATCTTATATAAGACTATAAATAAAAAGGTTTAACTTATTAATATTTCTTAAGTAGATAAGCTAATAGAGTTTAGATAAAAAGACTAGAAGAAATAAGCTATTTAGTGTTAATAACTTTGCCTATCTATTTATAAACTAGACCTAGAACTATATAATAATATCTTTAAACTATAATATACTATATTTCTATAAGAAACTTACTTTATATTTAAGAGACTAGCTAACTTTTATATTAGATTATAAGTTATAAAAGAAGAGAGAAATCTCTTTATTTAGATACTCTATAATAAAGAGGTAGCTTTATTATAAAAATTTACTAAATCTAGTAGAATATACTCTAATATATACCTACTATATAAGATCTATATAGTTAAATATAAAGCTTAGTAAGCGTAAGGCTTTACTATTTCTAAGAAGCTTAAGTAGATTATAGTTAATATAGCTAATACTTATCTTAATAAAAGTACTTAGAAACGCTGTAATAGTTAGTATTATAACTTATAGTACCTAGTTTCTAAAAAGAATAGAAAAGCTTAATAAATTTCTAATATATAAAAGATTAATACTATTAGTATATATAATATAAATCTACTACTAATAGTAGATAAGTTCTCTAAACACTTTACTAGATATCTTGTTAACTCTCTTATAAATCTCTATTCTAGTTATAATTAGATTACTCTTTACACTATAAGCTAGAATATAATAGCTTTTTAGACACTAGTTAGTCTTCTTTATTTATATACTATAGTTATAGAAGTAACTAACTTAGTTATAGTATTTTAGCGCGTTATAATAAAGATTCTTAAGAACTATTAGCTAAATACTATAGTATTTATTAATAATATTACTTATAAAGATTCTAAGATAGACTATAGTAGTAAGATAGCTATATCTAGTATTTATTACTATATCTATAAATATATTCTCTAACTTAATTACGTTTTTGCAGATATTAAGCATGTAGAAGAGATAGTATCTAGTAAGAAATACTACTTTCTTATAGAGCGCCTAAAGGTTATTAGCTATAAGATTAGCTCTAAAGAACGCTATTCTAATAGTAAGAAGGTCTAGAAGCTTTTAGATTAGCTACCTTACTATAATATATATAATATTTACTTATTTCTTAGGCTATATATCTACTACTATATTTAGGTAAAAGAATTTACTACTATTACTAAGCCTCTCTTTTATCTTCTTTATAGAGATATAAAGTATAAGTAGAGTCTAGATTAGAATTAAGTAATATATATACTTAAACACGCTATATACTTAGTACTAGCGCTAGTAAGCTTTAACTACTTAGATATATTAAAGTATAAAGTCTTTCTTATAACTAATACTAGTTAGAATAAAAAAGAAGCCTATTTTAAATAGCTATAAGCTAATAGTAGACACTATTCTATTTAATTTAAAAGTATACTTTAGTTAGTAAAAGAACGTCTTTAGTATTCTACTAAGCTAGAATATAAGATAGTACTTTAGGCTTTAAAGAAGTTTTGTATATACTTATATAGTATATATTTTACTATTAAAACTAATATAGTAATACTTATTACCTAGCTTAATTACTTTTCTATAGATAACCTAGAATTAGTTATAAATTAGTAAATCTTTACTATTCTTCTTTAGAACTTTAATATTATCTATATCTCTAGAAAGAAGAATATTATTATAAATACTCTCTCTTACTACTCTAAACCTAATAACTAGATTCTACTAAAAGAATCTAAGAATAATTTTAAGAAGTTTATTAACTATATAATAGAAAGTATAGAAGAAAAGCTACTACCTATTAGAGTATTCTAAGTACTTAAGTATAAGTACACTAAATAATCTAAGTAGATTACCTAGTTTCTTATTAATCTTAAGATTTCTAAAGATATAATACTAAAAGAGCTTTACGCATAGAAGAAAAGAGCTTTAAACTTCTTTATACGTAATTATACGCTTTTCTATAAGACTTTAAGAAATATTACTATACACTATATTATTAATAACGCTAATATCTACTTATAAACTATATAGTTAATATATAAGACTATTAGCTATTATAAAACTAATACTATATATTCTATACTCTTCTAATATTACTAGTAGCCTAATATATATAAAGACGTTTAAGAAAGAATTTAGTATTATTCTAAATACTAGCTTTACTTCTCTAAGAGAAGAGTTAATATATTAACTAATACGTATAGCTTTGTAATCTAGAAGTTAGTTATAATTAATATAGTTTATATGCCTTACTACTAAGGTAAGAAGTATTTTATTATTACTAGAGAATACTTAAGTAGATAGCTAGAGGCTAGAGCGCTTTCTAATAATAAGTC
>NW_026055875.1:0-4943 GCF_023758015.1 Alternaria viburni
GATTTAATTATAAATCTTTATCTTTAGGTAAAAATAAGTAGATATTTATATAATTATTTTAGTAGCTATTTTCTATAAAAGAAATAGTAATTCTCTATAGTTATTCTTTACCTAGTAATAATATTATTACCTTTTACTTATTATCTACTCTATAATTACTTTATTACAATCTTTATTAGTTATACTATTTATTATAGTATTTAACTACTTTGTTCTAATAAAGCTATATTCTATTATTAGAGAATAGTTCTTGTTACCTATCTATTCTTTACAAATTGTAAGCTATTAAACATATATAAATATATTATAATTCTCTCTACTATAATATATTTAGATTTTAGTTTTTATAGAATACTTATCTTACTACTTTAAATTTTAAAAGCTTTAACTACTATACTAAAAGTAGTAGTACTTAAAATCTAAGTCTTAGTCTACTTAATACTTACACTTCTAAATATAGAATCTTAACTCTTTTAGATATATATCTTATTATATACTAGTAATAGACCTTACTTTATTTAAACTAGCTTACTAAAAAGTTATTAGTTTACTAATATAAATACTTATAGCTTAAAAAAGCTACTATTTCTAAAAGAATAAAAACTATTACTACTAATACTAAGTCTTATTTACTATTGAAATTATTATAGTTAGAATATTATTACTAAAATATTAGTAAAAGTACACGTTTTCTTTTCTTAATACCTATATAATACTAATATTTAGAACTATAAAGATAAGAAATATAAGTAGCTTAGTTTCTAAACTAAACGCTTCTTTACTATATAAATATAAACTTCTAAGTAATTTATATATTTTAAAGATAATTATAAATTTAAAACTAAGTTCTTACTATTTATTTTATTAGATAATCTTACTAAAAAGCTTTTCTAAGTAACTTTATTCTAAATTAATATTAGTTACTTTTTATATAACTATATTTCTAATAAAAAAAATTTATAAGTTATATTATATTTATTATAGTTCAAAAATAGAACTATTAATAAGGTAAATTGTAAAATCTATTATAGTAACTATAAGATAAATTACCTTTTACATAATTAAAGATATAATCTAGACTTTCTACTTTAGATATAATTACTTTAGTACTATTAGTATTTCTATTATTTATATCTAATATACCTCTATAAATAATTCTACTAGTATTTCTATTTATATTTCTAAATATACTCTTATAAATATCTTTATTAATTATTCTATTAACTTAAAAGGTTACTTATCTAAAGTAGAGTTTTCTATTTATTCTTTCTTAATTCTTACTTTTAAAAAGCTTACTAAGAAAATATATTATATATTCTATAAGTATGTTTTTTCTTTTCTAAGAGCTAAGTAAAGAATAATTCTATTACTAAGCTAACTAAGAAAAAGCTATAAATAATTTTTATTACTTTTATCTTTAATATTATATATAAAGCTAAGCTAAAAAGAAAGCTTTTACTATCTTTAGATATAAAGTATACTATACTTTAGTAATATAGTACTATTTCTAAAACTCTAAGTATAAATAGAAAAAAAAAATAGAAGATTAAGTATTTTTAGCTTATCTTTTTTTATAAAATATTATTACTTTAATAGATATTATAGTTAAATATACTACTTACTTTAAATTAGACTTACTAACTAGTAGTAATTATATTTCTATTATTAAGTATCTTAAGCTTTACTTATTATTATATAGTTCTATTTTATTATAATCTTATACTCTAAGTAATAATAAGTACTTTGCTTTATACTTATTAACTTTTATAAAGTAATTAATAAAATCTATTTTCTTAGTATATAGTATATAGTCTAATTTAAACTTATACTCTTAGAACGTTTTATTTTTAATACTTAACCTTTTAATTTTAAATACTAATTAAGACTTTACTAGAGTTCTAATAACTAAAGCTAACACTAACTTAGTACTTAAAGCTAAGAATAGTAGTATACACTATATTAGAATAGTATCTTTAGCTATAGTAGAGTAATATAAAGAAAAGAATATTAAAAAAGTTAAAAGTTTTAAAGCTATATATTAAGACAACTAGACTAGCTAAAACTAAGATTTTTAGTATTTAAGAGAGCTAAGAACTTTTTCTCTAAGTTAGTCTTCTTAGAGTTTTAATTAGTAACTATATAAAGAGAGAAAAGTAATATTAAATATAGAGTAAAAGAAAAGCTAAGTTTAATCTAGCTATATCTTTTTAACTAGCTTATAAAAAGTTCTAAAAAATTACAACGTTCTACTAGACTATATAATACTTATATAAGTAAAATTTTCCTAATAGTTTTATACCTAATTTGTTTTCTAGAATTAAATTAAAAAAAAAAGTATACTAAAAAAAAAACGCTTTAATTACGTAAGCTTCTTTAATTTATATTTTAGATATTTTTCTTTTTCTCTATACTTTTTTTATATTAGTAGAACTTTTATAAATTAAAAAAAAAGTTTTTACTTTCTCTTTATAATTACTATTTACTAGCACTATTAGTACTATACTAGAAAAGTTTTCTAAGTCTATTATAAACACTCTATAATATATTAAAAAAAACTCTCTATTCTACTTTTTCTAAGATTAAATAAGGCTCTTTTTTTAAAGTTCTTTAAAAGCTAACTAGAGTAGTTAATAGAGATCTAGAATGTAGTTCTAAAAAGATAAATTAATAAATTTTAAAAAAGAGTAATTTAGACTTCTTTACTAAATCTCTATAGTATTTATTAGAAGTAAAGAAATACTTTATTGTTACTTTTAAAAAAAAGTAGCTTTTTAATAGAAAAAAAGCTTTATATATAAAACAAACGCTAAAAAGACTATTAAAAGTCTTAAAACTAGAAATTTTAATAAAGTTATATTTTAAGATAAGTTTTTTCTATAGCGTAAGTATAGTACTAAGTAAGAATGTATTAAAAAAAGAAGAACTTAAAGACCTAAGCCTAACTAAGTCTTTATATATAATACTAGTATATTTAATTTTTTTTTAAATAATCTTAATTATTATCTAAAAGATTTAGTGTTTTTCTAGTTTTTTAGATTATTTTTAACTAGCTTACTAAAAAAGTTATAACTTAAAATATTAATATCTTTATTTAAAGAGCTATCTAAATAAGTAAAAAATCTAAGTTATATATAACTAAAACTTTCTAAACCTCTAAAAGCTCTATAAATGTAATATATTAAAAAGAAGTTCTAACTTATATAATTAAACCTCTTTTTAAAAAAAAGTAAAAAAGCTTTCTTTTAATTTTAATCTTAAATAACTAGAACTTAGTTTATTTCTATTATATTTTAAAGAATTTTTAATTTTTAAAAAGATAATATTTTCTTCTATCTAAAGCAGAACTAAAGTTAAATAACGCTAAAATTTATAAAACTTTAGCTATTTCTTATTAGTTAAAAAAAAGTAAGATTCTTTACTTTAGGTATTCTAATTATAGCTAAGATCTAAAATTTTTTAATAATACTTAAAGTTTAAAAAAATAAAAACTTATAAGAAAACTTACTAGTATTCTAGGCGTAGAAGCTAATAAAAAAGAAGTAGAATTACTTTCTACTACTATTCTAAAAGAGTAAGTAGCTATACTATAAAAATTAATATATACTTATATTTAAAGCTTACTTAGGTATTATAAGATAGTAAAAAGTGTTAAGAATTAGTATGCTAAGAGCTAGTAACTAGATCTAGCTAGCTTATAATATAAAAAGCTTAGAAAAATACTTTTTATCTAACTATTATAAAAGTAGGTAAAATAACTTCTAATTTTAATTTATAATAAATCTAGGTATATATAATAGTATATTAAGATTTTAGCGAAATTAATACTATAAATAAAAAGATATAGACTAAGAAAAGTAACGCTTTTTAGTATACTTAAATAATACTAATAATACGCTAGTTTAAGCTTAATAAGTAAAATCTTAAAGTAAAAGAAGAGTTCTTAGCTTTTTAAAATACTAATAATCTTTACTTTAGCTAGTCTAGTTATCTAGTTATATAGCTTTAAAAACTATTACTTTTTTTATATATTTTTTTTTTCTTACTCTATAATAGTAAGAAACTTTTTTTTTAATTTGTTATATAAAATAATACATATATAAAACCTAATTATAATTTTATATATATAACCTTAATCTAATAGTAATATAATATATAACGTATACTATTAGTTTACTTAAGTAGTAAAATATTAAACTTTAGATAACTATAAAGATACTATAAAAGTAGAAAACTTTATAAGTTTATACTAGGTAATATATTTTAGTAGAATATTAATATTAATACAGAGTAAAGTAATAAAATATAGTCTAGTAACTTAATATAATAATTTTAATATAAGTATATTTTCTAAATATCTTATATTTACTATAATCTAGTAGTAAGTAATAACAAAACTCTTTCTATAACGTTTACTATAAATATAGTACTTTAATAATAGTAATAATATACTTATAAAAAGTAATAGTAATAGAGGCTTCTTTAGAAAACTTAGAAGTAGTAATAAATAAGCTATAAAGCTTTAGAGATATTAAAATATTATTAATCTAAAAGTTAGAGTATAAATAAGCATCTTAAAGTAGATACTAATATACTAGTGTATAAAGTGTTCTTATATAAATTAGATCTTTAACAACCTAAGAATTACCTAGAGAAAGAACGTCTTTTAATAAGAGCTCTTTAGAATTATCTTATTATCTACTATTTTATTTTTTACTTATACTTTTTAGTATTAGACTCTTATATAATACTTTAGATAATAGAATCTTTTTATAATAGAACTCTTTTCTACTAAACTAACGTCTATATACTTTCTTACTTATACTAATTACTTTACGTTCTTATAGTAATATATCTTTATACTCTCTAATACTTATATAAATAGTAAAGCCTATAAAGATATATTCTACTACGTAGTATAAGAAGTAGTTAGTATATGTTAATAT
>NW_026055876.1:0-4660 GCF_023758015.1 Alternaria viburni
TTATACTTTAATATATCTAAGTAGTTAAGGCTTACTAGCGCTAGTGCTAAGTATATAGTATACTTAAGTATATATATTACTTAATTCTAATCTAGACTCTACTTATACTTTATATCTCTATAAAGAAAATAGAAAAGAGGCTTAGTAATAGTAGTAAATTCTTTTACCTAGATGTAGTAGTAGATATATAGTCTAAGAAATAAGTAAATATTATATATATTATAGTAAGGTAGCTAATCTAAAAGCTTCTAGACCTTCTTACTATTAAGATAGCATTCTTTAGAGCTAATTTTATAGCTAATAACTTCTAGGTACTCTATAAGAAAGTAGCACTTCTTACTAGAAACTATCTCTTCTACATACTTAACGTTTATAAGAACGTAGTTAAGTTAGAGAATATATTTATAAACGTAGTAATAAACACTAAGTATAGCTATTTCTCTACTATAGTCTATTTTAGAACTTCTATAAGTAATATTATTAATAAATACTATAGTATTTAGCTAATAGTTCTTAAGAATCTTTATTATAACGTGCTAGAATACTATAACTAAGTTAGTTACTTCTATAACTATAGTATATAAATAAAGAAAACTAACTAGTATCTAAAAGGCTATTATATTCTAGCTTATAGTGTAAAGAGTAATCTAATTATAACTAGAATAGAGATTTATAAGAGAGTTAATAAGATATCTAGTAAAGCGTTTAGAGAACTTATCTACTATTAGTAGTAGATTTATATTACGTATACTAATAGTATTAATCTTTTATATATTAGAGATTTATTAAGCTTTTTTATTCTTTTTAGAAACTAAGTACTATAGATTATAATACTAACTATTATAGCGTTTCTAAGTACTTTTATTAAGATAAGTATTAGCTATATTAACTATAACCTACTTAAGCTTCTTAGAAATAGTAAAGCCTTATACTTACTAAGCTTTATATTTAACTATATAGATCTTATATAGTAGACATACGTTAGAGTATATTCTACTAGATTTAGTAAATTTCTATAATAAAGCTACTTCTCTATTATAAAGTATTTAGATAAAGAGATCTTTTTCTTCTTATATAACTTATAATCTAATGTAAAGGTTAGCTAGTCTCTTAAGTATAAGATAAGTTTCTTATAGAAATATAGTATATTATAGTTTAAATATATTATTATATAGTTCTAGGTTTAGTTTATAAATAGATAGGTAAAGTTATTAACGCTAAATAGCTTATTTCTTCTAGTCTTTACGTCTAAACTCTATTAGCTTATCTACTTAAAAAATATTAATAGATTAAACCTTTTTATCTATAGTTTTATATAAAGTAGTAATCTCTAGTTACTAATAAGTTCTACGCGCGTAATTAAGTATCTTCTTATAGTTAACTTTATATATAATAGTATACTTAGTAAGCTTCTATTTATACTAAATAATTAGCTTAGTATTCTTATCTACCTAAAGTGCTTCTACGCTATTATTAAAGAAAGAGCGTATCTATCTTCTCTATATCTATTATATACTTACTAGAAATAGTATATTATATTATCTAAAACTATATATTAAGTTATATTACACTTCTTAGTGTAAGTACTAAACTATAGAAGAATCTTAAGGCAGCTCTAAAGTAGAGTTAGTTATAGTGCTAACTTATACGTATTCTATAGTATTATTATCTTTATTCTCTTACTTATAGTTTATAGTAAAGAATAAGTATATAAGCTTAGAGTCTAAGGTAATAAAGAAAACTAACTTAGTTCTATTCTTAGACTAAATATAATATTATACTCTACTAAATATATTATATTATATTCTAATATATAACGCTATATACTATAGTTCTCTAAGTATAGCTAAGCGTATAAGATTTGTAATAATATAGAAAGTAGTATAAATAACTATAGTACTAATACGTATAAAGACGTTAAATATAGTACTAATAAATAGCTTATAGCTACTATTAGTAGAGGTAACTTCTTATAGTAAGTTACTAAGCTTCTATATTTAGTGTTTATATAGTATTTTTAGTACGCGCGCTACGCTAAGATAAAGAATATTTATTTACGTACTTATATTAATAAGGTATTTAATAAAATTACTATAAATATAAACCTAGGCCTCTAGTAAGTCTATCTAAACAAACGCGCGTCTAGCGCGTTTCTATACTCTACGTACTACCTTAGTAGGTATATAGTTAAAAGTATTACTCTATAAGTTACTATAACTAGTAACTTTATATTAAGTTTATGTATTTAAGTAGTATATATTAATAGTATTATAAAAAGTATTAGTGTTATATTAATATAACTATATAGTTAGTAGAGATTATAATAAGTATTTATAAAAGGCGTAATAGTAGAGTATAGACGTATAGAAGAGTGTATAAATTTTAGATAAAAATAAAGCTTACCTAAAATCTATAGCGTAGCTAGCCTTAAAGCTATTTACTATTCTAATACTATCTACACTAACACTATTCTCTTTTAAAAGATTACGTAATTAATTAGTAATATTATTCTAACTAATTAAGTTAGAAACTATTACTTCTTATACTTTCTAACTTAGAAGCGCTATTATAATATAATTAGGCTATTCTTTAATAAGCTTCTTAAGTTCTAAGTTAGAAAAAGCGTCTAAGAACTTAACTACCTTCTTCTTATAGCCTTATAATAAATATCTAGAATTAGCTAATATACTATTATTAATATAGATATTAGTAGGTAAACGTATAACTATAAATAGTATATTAAAAGCTTATAGAAGAAATAGCTGCTCTAACTAACTATTCTCTAGTATTATAGTAGTGTCTAACGCCTATAAGTTAGAAATCTATCTAATTATATTTTTCTTAGGTAACTACTAAGAGCTCTATAACTACTTAGAGAGTCTACCTCTTTTCTTAATATAGCTATTATAAACTTAATTAAAGTTATTAAGAATACTCTTATTTAGATATTTAATAGTATTATCTTTAGCGCTATAGAAGAACGTAGTGTTCTTACTACTAATAATAATACTATTAGAATTAATATTATTAAGTAGCTAGATCTTTTTAGAGTACTTAATATCTTTCTAAAACTAGATAAACTACTATTAAGCGTTTTTATAACTAACGTAATAGTCTAAGTAAGTAATTATATTAGCTAAGTTTAATTACTTAAGAATATACTTAAAGTAAGAGTTTCTCTTAAACTTCTTAGAAAGAATACTAGACATAGGTTATTCTATTATATTATTAGTAATATTAAAATACTTTTTAATCTTAAACCTAAGCTATTTAAGCTTATAGATTAATAAAGAAGCACTAGAGATTTAGTTAAGGTAATTATAAAGTAAGCTAAAATAGTACGTTTTTTACTTTTACTTACTATCTTAATAGTAACTAATCTAACCTAAGTTATAGAGATTATTATAGAGTTTATAATTAGTAATCTTATAACTCTTCTTATTACATATATAGTAAGTATTAGTATACTTAGCCTTTCTATACTAAATAGTTCTTCTCTTAAAAGCTATATTTCTAAGTACTTTAGTAATAAAAGAACTATTATTTCTTTTAATAAGAGGTTCTTTCTTAGTTATATAGTCTATAAAGTATAAAGTATTATAAGAGTTTTTAAAGATTAAAGTAACTAATAAGTAGACTATAAAGAAATAAACTATATCTATATTAAGCCTTAGTTTATTTAGTAAAGTTATAAGTTATTCTACTTTAGAATCTATATTAGAAGAAAGTAGAGACTTTTACTTCTCTTATTACTTCTTAAGATTAGTAATAATACTCTTTATCTTCTTTAAGTTAAAGGTAGTACGCTTATTAGTAAGTATAATACGTCTTATTTTAGTATTTATACTACTACGTTTCTAAGTATATATATTATTAATAGTGTTATTCTTTCTATAGTATTTCTTAAGAAAGGTATAAATCTTATCTATATAGTACTTAGCCTAATTATTACCTTTAGAAGTATTAAGTATTATAAAAGTAACTATCTACTTATTATATTTTAGAAGTCTATAGTAAAAGAGAAAGCTAAGTTTCTCTTATAGAACTTACTTATTAGTAATATAGGCTTCTACTATTGCGTAGAAGTAAGTATAATACTTAGTAAAACTAAGTAGATTATTTATATACTTATAGATAAAAGCTTATAAGTATAAGCGCTTACTTATCTTAATAGTAGTATTCTTATCTACCTAGTATTTCTTTATATTTACCTTAAGCTTAGCTTAGTTTTTCTTTTTATAACTAGTAAAGAGCTTAATAATATAAGTAATAGAGTAATTCTTATTACTAATATAATCTAGAAGAATAGAAACTCTTATTTTATTAGAGAGGCTTCTATTATTAGCTTATTAGTTATAGTCTTTAAGAAACTTAGTAACGTTATTACTAGTAAAGACTAGAGTAGCGTATCTAGAGTAAACTATAGAGACTATACTATTAGTTACTAATATAAATAATAATATACTCTTTACTTTAGAGATAGTTCTAAGAGTTAGTATTTTTAGTATTAAAGTAGTTAAAGAAGTAGTAAATAAATACTTAGAAAAGAGAATTACTAGATCTCTTAATATCTTACGCTTTTTCTATTTCTTTAGTAGTTATTATAGTTCTAAATAACTTATAAAGAAGCTAATACTTCTTTACTTAATAGCTTAAATAC
>NW_026055877.1:0-4163 GCF_023758015.1 Alternaria viburni
AAAGAATAGAAGAGCTTAATAGATCTCTAATATATAAAAGATTAATACTATTAGTATATATAATATAAATCTACTACTAATAGTAGATAAGTTCTCTAAACGCTTTACTAGATATCTTATTAACTTTCTTATAGATCTTTATTCTAGTTATAATTAGATTACTCTTTACACTATAAGCTAGAATATAATAGTCTTTTAGACACTAGTTAGTCTTCTTTATTTATATACTATAGTTATAAAGATAATAAACTTAGTTATAGTATTCTAGCGTGTTATAATAAAGATTCTTAAGAACTATTAGCTAAACACTATAGTATTTATTAATAATATTACTTATAAAAGTTCTAAGATAGACTATAGTAGTAAGATAGCTATATCTAGTATTTATTACTATGTCTATAAATATATTCTCTAACTTAACTATATTCTTATAGATATTAAGTGTATAGAAGAAATAGTCTTTAGTAAAAAGTACTACTTTCTTATAAAGCGCCTAGAGGTTATTAGCTATAAGATTAGCTTTAAAGAATACTATTCTAATAGTAAGAAGGTCTAGAAGCTTTTAGATTAGCTATCTTACTATAATATATATAATATTTACTCTTTTCTTAGGCTATATATCTACTACTATATCTAGGTAAAAGAATTTACTACTATTACTAAGCTTCTCTTCTATCTTCTTTATAGAGATGTAAAGTATAAGTAGAGTTTAGATTAGAATTAAGTAATATATATACTTAAATACGCTATATACTTAGCACTAGCACTAGTAAGCCTTAACTACTCTAATACTTTAAAGTATAAAGTCTTTCTTATAACTAACACTAGTTAGAATAGAAAAGAAGCTTATCTTAAATAGCTATAGGCTAATAGTAGATACTACTCTATTTAATTTAAAAGTATACTCTAGTTAGTAAGAGAATATCTTTAGTATTTTACTAAGTTAGAATATAAAATAGTGCTATAGACTTTAAAGAAGTTTTATATATATCTATATAGTATATACTTTACTATTAAAACTAATATAGTAATACTTATTATCTAGCTTAATTACTTTTTTACTAATAACCTAGAATTAGTTATAAATTAGTAGATCTTTACTATTCTTCTTTAGAACTTTAATATTATCTACGTCTTTAGAAAGAAGAATATTATTATAGATACTCTCTCTTACTACTCTAAACTTAATAATTAGATTCTACTAGAAGAATCTAAGAATAATCTTAAGAAGTTTATTAACTATATAATTAAAAGTATAAAAGAAAAGCTACTACTTATTAAAGTGTCTTAGGTACTTAAGTATAAGTATACTAAATAATCTAAGTAAATTACCTAGTTTTTTATTAACTTTAAAATTTCTAAAAGTATAATACTAAAAAAGCTTTATATATAGAAGAAGAGAGCTTTAAACTTCTTTATACGTAATTACGTACTCTTTTATAAAACTTTAAGAAACGTAGCTATACACTATATTATTAATAACGCTAATATCTACTTATAAACTATATAGTTAATATATAAGACTATTAGCTATTATAGAACTAATACTATATATTCTATACTCTTCTAATATTACTAGTAGCCTAATATATATAAAGATATTTAAAAAAGAATTTAGTATTATTCTAAATACTAGCTTTACTTCTCTAAGAGAAGAGTTAATATATTAACTAATATATATAGCTTTACAATTTAGAAGTTAGTTATAATTAATATAGTTTATATACCTTATTACTAAGATAAGAAGTATTTTATTATTACTAGAGAATACTTAAGTAGATAGCTAGAGGCTAGAGCGCTTTCTAATAATAAGTCTAGTACTATTACTAAGTTTATTTATAAAAATATTATCTATTAATAGAGTATAATATATAAGCTCTTAGTTAATAGTAGACTAGACTTTACTAAGATAGTAAAGTATCTTATAGCTAACTATAAGATTAAGCGTATCTAGTTATTCTTATATAACCTATAGGCTATAGGTAAGATTAAGAGTAGATATAAGCTTATTATTAATACTCTTACTAAGCTATTAGGCTTATAGGTAAATAACTTACTTACTATTCTTCTTACTAACTATATTTCTACTTAGTCTTAGATAGGCTATTTACTATACTAGTTAATTATAGAATAAAACCTAGTTTTTTTATTAGAATTAGAGCTTCTAATATAGTAAACTCTTCTATTCTAAGAAGTAAAGAATTATATATAACTTCTAGTAATACACGTAATATAATTAGACCTCTAAAACTAATTTACTAAGAATACTATTATCTATACTAATTAACTACGTTAAGCTAAAAAGAATTATTAGAATAACACTAAGAAGATATACTATAAAAAGCTTTAACTTAGTAACTTAGTTCTCTTATAGAACTCTATATAGAAGATTAATATATTTAGAGATAAAAAGCTTAACGCTAAGTAAATAGGTCTATATTATATTTAACGCTTATAGCTAGAGTAAAGTACTTACTAAATTAAAAATCTTAATAGAACGCTACTTCTATATACTATTCTAGGTAAAAGGCTAAAGCTCTTTTACTAATAAATACTAGAAGATATTACTAAGTAATATTATAGCTAGATAAAGCTCTATAACCTAGATAACTAGAAGAATACTAATATCTCTACTAACGTGCTAGCTAGCTCTATTAATAATAATAAAAAAGATAGCTAGAATACTTCTTTCTAACTATAACTTAAGAAAGAGAAGGTAAGTAACGCTCTAAAGCTTATTAATTAGCTAAGTATTCTTTTAAGGCTTATTAGTTAGCTAAGTATAGTTATTACTAAGCACCTTATAGAAGAAGAATAGAAAGTATTTAGACTAGACTTTATTTCTTTCTTTAATTTTAATATATTATTAGTATTAAATAAAGAAAGAGCTTAGGCTATAAAATAGTCTTTACTTAAGAAAGAAAAAAAAAAGTCTACTATAGGCTTTCTTATCTAAAAGCCTCTTTAATAATATATAGTCTACTATTACTAAGTATTTAAAGTATACTTCTTTAGTCTTTTTTTTATTTCTTTCTCTTTTATTATATTAACTATACTATAAAGAATCTTAATATTATAAATATATATAGACTATATTAGTCTTATAGAAAAGTATTCTATAAGTTCTACTAAAACTAGAGAAATAGCGTTCTTCTTACTTTTAATCTTAATTTATTCTAGCTTCTTTTTTACTATACTTATACCTTAATAGTAATAATAAGTCTCTACTTATTATACTTTTTTTCTAGCTTCTATTAACTTTTACTACTACTAGTAAGAGAAGTATCTATTTTTTTTATAATCTTAAACTATACTAAATAAATATATTATAGACTATAAGATAAGTAGTAATAAAGATAGTATAGCGCTTATAGTAGCGTTTAGCTAGAAGCTACTACTAAAGTCTAAGGTAAATGCTACTTTAAGTACTCTTTACTACTTCTAACTTCTCTACTATAATATTAATACTAAATAATATAAATAAAGAGTTTACTATATATAGTAATACCTCTTCTTATAAGCGCTAGGTAGTATATATTTAGATACTTTTAGTAGAGTATAAGTACTATAAACTTTAAAATAAAGTAGAGAAGATAGCTACTACTATTCTTACTACTTTACTATATTCTATTTTATATTAGATTCTTTACTACTAGTTTACTAGACTACAAAGTTATACAACTACTAAAGCGTTACCTCTACTTAGTAATAACTATCTAGACTTAGTTAATTTACTATTTTAAGCTTTTTAAGCTACTTAAATTAGAGCTTAAAATAGTAATTTTTAGTTATATTAGCTTACCTATAGTTAGATCTCTAAAAAGTAACTACTACTAAGTAGATAAGAATATATCTATTCTACTACTATCTTAATATACTTAGAACGCCTAGAGAATATAGTAGCTATAATTCTATACGTAATAACTAGCTATAACTCTATACGTAACTACTTAGAAACTACTATAATAAATATAACTACTTTATCTTTAGTAACTAATTCTCTATTACTTCTATACGCTTTTAGAGGTAATAAGAGAAAGAGCTATAAGTATTATAGCTCTTTTATAACTTTAATATTAGAAATACTAGTACTAATTATAATAAGTATTACTCTTTTAACTATTCTATCTAGCTTTAAACTCTCTTTAAACTATATTTATATA
>NW_026055878.1:0-4080 GCF_023758015.1 Alternaria viburni
CCCCGTCCTAAGCGGGACCTGTCTACCGATTTCAGCATACCCATTTTTAATACTGTTTGTTTATTTTTTTTTTATTAAAAAAAAAATAAACAAACAGAAAAAAAAGAAACTATCCCCTTTTATTTTTTTTCGACATAATTTCTATGAAATTATTAGAAAAAAAAATTAGGGGATGCCCTCAGGTATCCCCTGCTTTTTTTTTTTATTTATATAAATTAAAAAAAAAGCTGGGGATCCCTTCGGGATAGCAATAAACATTAGAGCAAAAGAAAATTAAGGAAAATAAGTTAATTCACCCTAAATGTATAATACTATATAAAATAGCTAAATACACCTTAAATAACCTAAATTTAGTAGTATTTTCATTCATCATAAAAATTAAATAATTAGTAAGCTGTATACCGTTTTTAATTTATCTTTTATAATAAACGAATACTACTGTTTAAATAATATGCTCGAGATAAGATTTGAACTTATAACCTAAACATCTTAAGAGTTCCGCTCTATAGTAAGTATTTGTGTTTCTACTTAAAAAATGTAGATAATAAACAAAGCCGATAAATTTACTAAATGTAAAAATAAGCTATTGCCTGAGATAAGATTCGAACTTATAACCTAAGCATCTTCAAAGCTCCGCTCGGCCAATTGAGCTTCTCAAGCTTTTTTTTTTAATTATATATCTGTTTAAATATAACGTACCACTTTTCTTATAACTACGTATGGATCATTCACTTATGTTAAAAAATCTAGCTGCTTCAGAATTAGATCTAAAACTTTTTACTTCTCCGTTTATAGTATCTATACTATCCACAGCTAAAGCAGTTTTTGAATTAAGTATCCTATTTGCTCTTGAAATTTCACTATGTTTTTTACCAAAAAAAGGATGTTTTTCTTTGGTGTTATTGATACTCATAATACTTTTTGTTTTTTCTGAATGTGTAAATCCTAAAGACGAACCTGCTATTTTTAAGATGTTATATGAAGGACTTAGTTTATCAATATAATACTGCTCTCTAGTAATAAGCTCTTCTTTTTCACAATACTCTAAAATGTCCAATGTAAAAGCGTTGTATCCAGCCAATGTTTTAATAAAGAAGAATATATTTTAGATTTACTCTTCTAACTAAGCATATAATTAGTATTAAGATAATACAGAAATCTTCTAGTTAAATTGGTTGAGCTTCCCACATAAGATTTTTTACTATGTACATTAGTTCACCTGTATATACCTGATTTTCCTCTATTTTCATTTAAAATCTTATCCCTATCAGAAATCACATCCAAATAAGTTATAACTGGTACTGTATTTAGTACGTATACCTCTAACATAAATAAACTACTTTCTCCCTTTTGAAATAGTTTCTTTTTTTTCAATGAAAAAAAATAAACAAACAGTAAAGAGAGACACCCATAAACCATATCTATATTAAAAATAGTAAGTAAAGCACCGGATATAGATAAGAGACAAAAACCTAATGTACGTCAACCCTCCATTGATAAGGTTGAAGGTAGTAAAACATGAAAGCAGGATAGTAACATCTTTTTAAGGACAAAAAGGTTAAACCCGCCTCCGGAGATTTTTACTATGTTTATTCTTCTTTTCATTAGTTTAATAAAGAGTTGCACTTTATTTACAATAAAAATCAAATTGTAATTTCACTAGTCCCGGCCCCCCCCCTGTAAAGGGGGGGGGGAGGGTCCGAGCCTTGCCCCAAGGCGTGGACAAGTCCCCGCCCAGCCCCCGTACAGGGTTAAAAAAATTTTACATCCTAAAGGATGTAAACATTTTTTTAGGGGGCTAGTTTAAACTTTCAATTTTAATAAAGAGCTTCTCGAGCCTAGTCTCTTTAAACATTAATGGAGATATTAGGACTCGATCCTAAAATAACGATATGCAAAATCGCAGTTTTACCAATTAAACTATATCCCCTTAAGTTAATACATAAAAATAACTTATAAAGTAAGCCCAAGCGGGGTTTGAACCCGCGCATTTAACAGTGAAAATGTTACGTCTTAACCACTTGACTATTGGGCCTTAGATTTTATATAAATGCTTAAAACCGCAAAATATAAGAGTAAAAAAAAACAGTATTTAAATACTATGTAAAAGTAACAATATATTTATTTCCCTATAAGGCCAGAATGATTTGAACACTCATCTGAGCTGTTATGAGCAGCTTGCTTTACCTATTAAGCTATAGCCTTTAACTATGCGGACAAAGGACTTGCACCTCTATTTACTGGTCATGAGCCAGGTATGTTACTATTACATCAATCCGCGTTCATATTTGCCAGTAATTTTTTTTTTACACATATCCTATGTAAAAAAAAATTTTACAACCCCTTTTTCTTCTTACTTTTTTGTTTGATATATCCTATATATAAAAAAAAAGGTTAAAAGAGACTGGAGGGCTAATTTTTTTTTTATCTCAATGGTTTATTGCTATAGTTTCTTTTTTTTTCGTTTGGACCCCCTCTCCAGCTTTTTTTTTTATTTATATAAATAAAAAAAGCAGAAGAGAGGGGGGGGGGTTATGAAAAAAAAAAATAAACAAACAGAAAAAAAAGAAACGAAAAAAAAGTTAAGCAAAAGAAAAACAAACAACCGCAAGCTTATGGGGAAGGAAAATATCTAAATAGCCCAGTACGAGAATTGCACTCATATCTTCCGATTACAAAACGGGTGCATTACTATTATGCAAACCAGGCTAAATAAAGTATTTTTAATGATAAGTATGTTATTTAGTTAATGATAAAAATTAGTACTTTATACCTAAGAACATCAAAGCCCTTTCAGCCAAAGCCTATAACCCCTTAACCATGTTGTTAGAACTAGAGTTAACTGTTGCTACTATTCTAGCACTAACCCTATGAAAAATGGGATTCGTAATGTTATACTACGTTTCTAAGAGTATCCTAAGGTAAGCTTCGTGCCTAGATGCATTCAGCACTTATCTTAACTAACATAGCTTTCCTGCCATGCCTATACTATGTATAAATACTTGAGTATAAAAGTATTACCCTCTATAGCTCAAATAGGTAATAGATTCACATTGAATCTATCTATATTACTCTCCTTCTTCTGTAGTTACCCATTAACTAGTTAGTAAGGAGAACCTATTCTTGCCGTAATTTATCTGGTTAATATTAAGCGCATAAACAACAGGTAAACCATAGGTTACCATACCCAACTCCTTTCGTACGAAGGGGCTATCCTTATTTTACTCCAATTTCCTCTAGAAGATAGAAACCATACTGTCTCACGACGTATTTAACCCAGCTCGTGTAGCTCTTTAATCGACGAACAGTCGTACCCTTCATGATTCCTGCATTCATGTGGATGAGCTAAGCCGACATCGAGGTGCCAAACTGCGCACTCAATTTGTACTCTCTGGCGCAATTAGCCTGTTATCCCCAGCGTAGCTTTTTCAATAATACAAGACCTTTCCTTACTGCGTCTTGCGGTCTTTATGCCCTGCTTACGCAACTGATAGACGTGTATGTCAAACAGTAAAGCAAGATTAAGCCATTAAACTTTGGAAGTATATATCAACATCATTTCTTATACAGATATTCTGTAAAAAAAATAACTAATAGTGTTATAATTACATCTTGTTTTACCATTAGATAGTAATTATTAATACTATATATACACCTATTTTCCACATAGGTAAAATCTTACTTATATTAAATTGTTTTAGTTCTAACTTAAATAGAAATATAACTGAATTAGTTATAGATACCATTTTTTTTCTTAACAAAAAAAAATGGTAAATATAAAAAATAACAAACTAAATATAGTAATTAAAAAATTAAAATATACAAGGCAATTATTTAATAAAAGCCCTATATAATTTGCGTATAGCATATTACAAAAATAAATTTGGATACTCCCAGGTACTCTTTATGGGATCTGTGCCCCGCATAAACCATCTGCTAGCCATTGTCTCCTGAGCTTGATATAATCTCCCTCCTTTTATGGATTACATTCAGACGTCAGTTACACAAATGTAACCTATTCTACTGATATAACAACCAGAGTAAAGGTGTTTCAATTTTGTCGCTCAACTACCTTATTCC